>NW_025745246.1:25000-40174 GCF_021184085.1 Oncorhynchus gorbuscha | reverse complement strand
TCCAGGCAGATCAGGCGCCTTATCAACACCATGCAAACCCTCCTCTACTCTCCTCTTCACCCTCTTGCACTCATCTTCTTTCTCCTCCACTCATCCCCTCTTCATCCTCTTCTTCAGTGTCCAGTTTTTTTTAATCATGACTATACACAGTCTACCTCCTTCTCTTTTACACTTCAACGCTCCTCTGCCCCTTCTCTTTCATCTTCATCATCCTCCTGCACTCCTCTCTTCTTCAGTGTCTGCATTTTCTCTTTCCTTATCCACACCATATTAGCAGCATTCTTCCTCCTTATCTCTTCTCCCCCTCTCTCCATCCTCTTCTTTAGTGTCTAGATTCTCTCTTTCCCCACATCCCTTCCTCCTGAATAAATTCCCCTCCACTCAACCACTCAACCACAGTTCCCCAGGCACCCCTCCAAGCGAACGATTCAGAGTCCACCCCATTTCTTCCTCTCTCTCTTCCTCTCATCTCTCACCTCTTCTTTGCCTTTGATATCTGATTGGCGTTTCGACCGTGTCGCCGCCAGCAACAACAGCCTCCACAATTTGTCGCTCTATTAGCTTAATTGTGTAATGAGGTATAATCAAGCTTGTAATGTTTGCCATTTTGTAATGTGATTAGATAAGTGGACAGATTTCACATGACTCTTTGATTGTTTGTTACAGGGTCTGTTGAGCTGTTTGCCTGTGTGTGTGTGTGTGTGTGTGTGTGTGTGTGTGTGTGTGTGTGTGTGTGTGTGTGTGTGTGTGTGTGTGTGTGTGTGTGTGTGTGTGTGTGTGTGTGTGTGTGTGTGTGTGTGTGTGTGTGTGTGTGTGTGTGTGTGTGTGCATGCGTGTGTGTGTTATTCTGAGTAACTCACTCCAACTCCTCCACATGGTAGCATCACAAACATCCTTTGAGATAAGATTCCTGAAAGAGTGAGATAAATCCAATACATTAATCTTACATTCATTCAACACTTGATGATCCATGCATATGTGTATAGTTCCATGTGTGTGATTATGAGTGTGCAAAAATACTTATGTGTGGCTATTACTAGGGCTGTTGCAGTGACCGTATTACCACCACACCGGCGGTCACGAGTCATGAAGGCAGTCAAATGCCACGTTACCGTTTAGTCACGGTAATTAGGCTACTCCAAGCTCTGATGCTGCTGCTGGTCATTAGTAGCCTTCCAAACTTGCTAACTGACTGGTACTCAGCACTCTATTGTCCCTCTAATCACTCTGACATCAATGCAAATGCATTCGAAAATCTAATCAAACACTTCATGAGAGCCCACGAGCTCATGTTGGGCAACATCTCTATAGCCTATGCAATAGTGGCCGCTAAATAGAAAGAGGAGGATCCCATCAGCTTTCTACAGGCTGGCCCTACTATATTTATTTCTCAACTTCCTAATATTAAGCACATTGCTTAATTAGGAGTATAGCCTACCTGGCTGGCATGAAAATAAACCACGGGGAAAAGCGTCCTCCATTCCATTCCTCCATTCACTTGTGAATGATATATTATTACTTGTGAATGATGCCCAGCATAAGAAACAAAATGGCTTTTTTTTGTGTGACTTGTTCAAATCATAGTCGCACACCTCATGTAGCCTAGCCCATAGGCCTATATGTTTTAATAAGGTTTGTATCACAACTAAAGTGGACAAATAACTTCAACTTAAAATTTAAGCACATGAATCCACTTTACAAGGGGTGTAGAGCCTAACTGGCATATATAAGCAGTGTGTGAGTTTCACGTTTGGGGAAGATCCTTTTCACCATAGAAATGCACCTTCATAATAAAAGCATCACACGCATAAACAAATTCCCTGTGTTTTCCGCTAATGGGACATTCGCGCGTATAGCCTACTGCCGTTTGTGCATCGCTGCACTTATAACGTGAAGAAATAGACAAATAGTTTATCAACATTTTAAGCTAAATGTTCTGATCTGTTGCGTCAGTCACATTGCATAAAATAAAAGGTGTTTTGATGCTGGTGGTTGTATTAACTTGGGATCTATCTCATCCCGCAACTATCTCAGACTATGTTTGGAATATTTATTTCTCGCACAGAATATAATAGGTCGACTTGTGTACTATGGGGGACAGTAGATTGACATAGGCTGGTGCTTTAGCTGTTCGTAAGGCCTACTCATGTCGTCGGCTAACGAAAAGTAAACGTGGACGGTTCTAATATCTTCAGTATGCACCTCGGAATTGGACGCAGTTGCGCAGTTGCGTCCCCCGATGTGCCTGTCTTAACTTGTAGCCTGTGAGAAAGACCTGATCACGTGATGGAGAGCAGTGTGAGTGAGAGACGCTTCGGATTGGCAGCACACTCAGGGAGAAGGGCACAACAGGCAGAACTCCGGGCCGCAAAAGGCATGGATTTTTATTTAGGGTGTATTACGGCCACAAAGTGGATGACGCCGTGAAATTCGAGGCATCAATCAAGTGCTTGTCAAATTGTGAATGAGAGACTACTGGAGTGTGTACAGCCTGCCTTTCAAGCTACTTCTTTTTGGGAAATGATCATTAGAGTCTCATCATGCAGCCTTAAAATGTACTAAAATCAAAACATAGAGCCCAAAGTATGTAGAATAATTAAAGTTACATCAAAAACTCTAAATGAAGCATATCGGAGTAGCTGTTTCTTTGCTAACCGCTCAACACACAAAATAGCCGCGTGTGTGCACTCCCTCAAATCCTTTGGAGAATAAAAAAATACTCAAATATTCAGCTTTGTTCAATTGTATTCTTCGTACTATAAAATAATATAAAATAATGCCACGGAATTCTAAGCAAATCTTGTCTGCTATATGAACTAGTGTAGCCCAGAGCCATTTGGCATAGCCAGATCAGGACTTAACATAAGGACAACTCAGAGTATGCTATTCTGTTCTTCTGAAATATAATACATTTTCTTCCTATCATGCTTCTTTAGACCTGTCTAAAATAAATAATGACTTTATTGTGAAGGTGTAGGCTATATTTACATGGATTTAGTCCATTTAGTCCAGTATTTATGCTGCAGTAGTTTATGTGTCGGGGGGCTAGGGTCAGTTTGTTTATCTGGAGTACTTCTCCTGTCCTATTCGGTGTCCTGTGTAAATCTAAGTGTGCGTTCTCTAATTCTCTCCTTCTCTCTTTCTTTCTCTCTCTCGGAGGACCTGAGCCCTAGAACCATGCCCCAGGACTACCTGACATGATGACTCCTTGCTGTCCCCAGTCCACCTGGCCATGCTGCTGCTCCAGTTTCAACTGGCCTGGGCCCTAGGACCATGTCCCAGGACTACCTGACATGAGGACTCCTTGCTGTCCCCAGTCCACCTGGCCATGCTCCTGCTCCAGTTTCAACTGTTCTGCCTTACTATTATTCAACCATGCTGGTCATTTATGAACATTTGAACATCTTGGCCACGTTCTGTTATAATCTCCACCTGGCACAGCCAGAAGAGGACTGGCCACCCCACATATGCTCTCTCTAATTCTCTCTTTCTTTCTCTCTCTCGGAGGACCTGAGCCCTAGGACCGTGCCCCAGGACTACCTGACATGATGGCTCCTTGCTGTCCCCAGTCCATCTGACTGTGCTGCTGCTCCAGTTTCAACTGTTCTGCCTTATTATTATTTGACCATGCTGGTCATTTATGAACATTTGAACATCTTGGTCATGTTCTGTTATAATCTCTACCCGGCACAGCCAGAAGAGGACTGGCCACCCCACATAGCCCGGTTCCTCTCTAGGTTTCTTCCTAGGTTTTGGCCTTTCTAGGGAGTTTTTCCTAGCCACCGTGCTTTTACACCTGCATTGTTTGCTGTTTGGGGTTTTAGGCTGGGTTTCTGTACAGCACTTTGAGATATCAGCTGATGTACGAAGGGCTATATAAATAAATTTGATTTGATTTGATTTGATTTGATTTTTAAAAAATGGCTTGTAGGCTAAATGTGTTTATGTTAATTAACGGTCAATTACCATGAGACCGACAGTTATTTGCTTGACAGTCATCGGCTGACGAAATTTTGTGACCGCCACAGCCCTACCTATTACCTATATGCCCAAGTGAGTGTGAGTGTTTGACAATGAGATGTGTCAGAGCGGTGTGTGTGTGTGGGCACGTGAGGATGAGCGTGCATGTTTGTGTGTCGGTGTATGTGTGAGAGAGAGAGACTGAGTGCGTGTCGCACCAGACAGCTTGCGGTTGTCCAGTTTGAGGCGGTTGAGTGGGTTGGTGCCGTACAGCAGGACGTGTTTCTCAGAATGGACAGACTGAAGCTCCTCCAGAGTTGCCTTTCTGCTCCGGATACACTGGAGGAACGCACACACACACACACACACACACACACACACACACACACACACACACACACACACACACACACACACACACACACACACACACACACACACACACACACACACACACACACACACACGGAGCCAGGAGGTCACACACATACACCCATGAACGCACACAAATTACAGCATAGGTACACACACAGGCCTCCTTGGAAAAGAGGTCTTCTGACCTCAATGGGACTGTTTAAAGTGACAAACAAAACACAAAGTATGATCTTGGAAATCTGGGCCTTAGCAAAGGGGAGGGGGGGGGGTGCAGTGCTGGGGTGTAACCCTAGGTGGCAGCAGTGTTCATAACAGGAGTTTCAACCAACATATTTAGTTCTGTGGTGTTGTGTAGAAAGGGAAAAGGGAGATACCTAGCCAGTTTTACAGCTGAATGCATTTAACTGAAATGTTGTCTTCCGCATTTAACCCAAACCCTCTGACTCTAGAATATTGTAGTGTAGTATGTGCTGCTGTGTAGTGCTTTATATTGTACCTACCTCACACTGGTTCCTGAGGCCTCTCTCCTGAAGTCTGGACCAGATGCTTTGGATTCGTCCTGCGTGCTCGGGGTGTCGGCTGTTGTCGCCACAGGTGCACTGGTGCTTCAGCATCTGAGAGTCATACACCAGACCTACACACACACCGACACACACTGTAGTTTAGAGATCATACAAAATAGGTAGAAAGCCAGCCAGACAGATAGATAGTAGACGGCACCACAGAGATCCTAATAAATTAAGAGCTAATAATTCTATGGATGGGACCTACAGCATCTTCTGAATATATAGTATGTTGTACACGAGATACAACAAGATACAACAAGCACTGTGTACCGTACAGCACTCCCCAAGTGTCTCTCACCAGTGGTGAAGCGTAGCTTGGCGGTGGTCTCCGGACCAGGGCCGGCCAGAGACTGTGGAGTGTCCGTGGGCCGTGGAGGAGGGGGTAGAGAGGTGGAGGCGGGGGAGGACTGGGCGCGACCGAGGGGGCGGTGGGCAGGGCCCAGAACCACGGGCACATCCAGGGGGTCCAGGTGGGTCGCTTGTCTACGCCTGTCTGTCAGGACCTGGAGGTGCCTGGGCTGCTCCCAACGAAATGACTGGAGGGAGGGGGGATAGATAAAAAGATAGAAAGGGAGGGAGAGCGGGAGGGAAAAAAAGTAGGTGAAAAGTTAAAAAACAAACATTTAAAGGCTAAATGTTTGTTTACTTGTTTACCCAGAAGGTTATTAGGAGTTACTTTAGCAACAACATAAAATAGCCCAACTACAGCACCTTGTAAAAGCCATGACTAAGGGATGACTAACAGAGTGAGCCGTAATGCCATGGCACCCTCTATTGGAGAGCCAGAAAGGTGGCCCGAACTGAAGCTACAAATCAAAACTAATTGTATTGGTCACATACACATATTTAGCAGATGTTATTGCGAGTGTAGCGAAAGGTTTGTGTTCCTAGCTCCAACAGTGCAGTAATATCTAACAATTCACAACAATACACACAAGAAGAAGTAAAAGAATGGATTTAAGAAATATATAAATTAGGACGAGCAATGTCGGAATGTCTTTGACTGAAAAGACAGTAGAATACAATACAGTACATACATATAAAATTAGTAAAGCAGTATGTAAACATTGTTTAAACATAATTAAAGTGACTTCTGTTCCATTATTAAAATGAACAGTGATTCCATGCCTATCTACACTGTATATAGGACAGCAGCCTCTAAGGTGCAGAATAGAGTAACCGGGTGGTAGCTGGCGAGTGACGGCTATTTAACAGTCTGATGGCCTTGAAATAAAAGCCTTTTTTTCAGTTTCTCGGTCCCAGCTTTGATGCACAAGTAATGACCTCGCCCTCTGGATGGTAGCGGGATGAACAGGCCGTGGCTCGGGTGGTTGATGTCCTTGATGATCTTTTTGGCCTTCCTGTGACATCGGATGTTGTAGGTGTCCTGGAGGGCAGGTAGTGTGCACCCGCTGATGCATTGGGTAGAGCGCACCACCATCTGGAGAGCCCTGCGGTTGCGAGCGGTGCAGTTGCCGTACCAGACGGTGATTCAGCCCGACGGGATACTTTCAATTGTGCATCCGTAAAAGTTTGTGAGGATCTTCGGGGCCAAGCCGAATTTCTTCAGCCTCCTGAGGTTGAAGAGGCACTGTTGTGCCTTCTTCACCTCCCCTGTCTGTGTGGGTGAACCATTTCAGTTTGTCAGTGATGTGTACACCGAGGAACTTGAAGCTTTTCACCTTCTCCACTGCTGTTCTATCGATGTGGATAGGGGGGCTGCTCCCTCTGCTGTTTCCTGAAGTCCACGATCAGCTCCTTCGTTTGTTGACGTTGATGGAGAGTTTATTTTCCTGGCATCACTCCCCAGGGCGCTCACCTCCTCCCTGTAGGCCGTCTCGTCATTGTTGGTAATTAGGCCTACTACTGTTGTGTCGTCTGAAAACTTGATGATTGAGTTGGAGACGTGCGTGGCCACGCCGTCATGGGTGAACAGGGAGTACAGGAAGGAGCTGAGCAAGCACCCTTGTGGGGCCCCTGTGTTGAGGATAAGCACAAATGGAGGTGTTATTTCCTACCTTCACCCCTGGGGGCCCGTCAGTAAGTCCAGGACCCAGTTGCACAGGGCGGGGTTCAGACCCAGGGCCCCAAGCTTAATGATGAGCTTGGAAGGTGCTATGGTGTTGAAGGCTGAGCTGTAGTCAATGAACAGCATTCTTACATAGGTATTCCTCTTGTCCAGATGGGATAGGGCAGTGTGCAGTGCGATGCCGATTGCATCAGCTGCGTTTCTATTGGGGTGGTATGCAAATTGAAGTGGGACTATGGTGTCAGGTAAGGTAGAAGTGATTTGATACTTAACTAGCCTCTCAAAGCACTTCATGATGACAGAGGTGAGTGCTATGGGGCGATAGTCATTTGGTTCAGTTACCTTTGCTTTCTTGGGTACAGGAACAATGGTGGACATCTTCAAGCAAGTGGGGCCAGCAGACTGGGATAGGGAGAGACTGAATATGTCAGTAAACACTCCAGCCAGCTGGTCTGCACATGCATGACCAAAAGTATCTGGACACCTGATCATCAAACATCTCATTCCAAAATGATGGGCATTAATATGCGGTTGGTCCACCCCTTTGCTGCTATAACAGCCTCCACTGATCTGAGAAGGCTTTCCACTAGATGTTGGAACATTATCGCGGGGATTTGCGACCATTCAGCCATAAGAGCATTAGTGAGGTTGGGCACTGATGTTGGGCGATTAGGCCTGGCTCGAAGTCGGCGTTAAAATCCATCCCAAACGTGCTCAATGGGGTTGATGTCAGGGCTCTGTGCAGGCCAGTCAAGTTTTTCCACACCGATCTCGACAAACCACTTCGGTATGGAATTCACTTTGTGCATAGGGGCATTGTAATGCTGAAACAGAAAGGGCCTTCCACAAACTGTTGCCACAAAGTTGAATAAAATGGTCTAGAATGTCATTGTATGCTGTAGCGTAAAAATGTCCCTTCACTGGAACCAAGGGGCCTAGCCCGAACCATGAAAAACAGCCCCAGATCAATATTCCTCCTCCACCAAACTTTACAGTTGGCACTATGCATTGAAGCGTGAATTATCACTCCAGAGAACGCGTTTCCACTGCTCCAGAGTCCAATGGCAGCGAGATTTACACAGCTCCAGTCAACGCTTGGCATTGTGCGTGGTGATCTTAGGCTTGTGGAAAACCATTTCATGGAGCTCCCGATGAACAGTTCTTGCGCTGATGTTGCTTCCAGAGGTAGTTTGGAACTCCGTAGTAAGTTTTGCAACCCTGTTAATAATATCATGGTAATAAGTGTACACATTCCCCTTACATAAATAGACCCACCGAGGTCAAAAGAGGTTGGCTGGTATTGCAAATGAGGACAGAACATTTTTACGCACTACACGCTTCACCACTCGGCGGTCCCGTTCTGTAAGCTTGTGTGGCCTACCATTTCGTGGCTGAGCCATTGTTGCTCCTAGACGTTTCCACTTCACAATAACAGCACTTACATTTGACTGGGGCAGCTCTAGCAGAAATTTGACGAAATGACTTGTTGGAAAGGTAATATCCTATGCCAGTCCCATGTTGAAAGTCACTGAGCACTTCAAGTAAGGCCATTCTACCGCCAATGTTTGTCTCTGGAGATTGCATGGCAGTGTGCTTGATTTTGTAAACCTGTTTGTAACGGGTGTGGCTGAAATAGACAAATCCACTTCTGTATATAGTGTATATTTGAGAGTGGGACTACTATAAGGATTGTGTTTATGTATGACCTATAGGTCCCTTTGTGTGTGTTTATATGTGTGTGTATATCTGTGTTTGTGTGTGTGTGTGCGCACCTGCGTGCATATGTTTGTGTCTGTGTACCTGATTCATCAGAGGTGTGTGTTCCATGGTGTGATCTCCTAGGTAATCGCCTGAGGAGGTGGACTCTGTGTCCCACATTGACTCAGTGCTACTGGTCCCACTCTGTCTTCTCCTCTGGTAGCCGTCCCCAGGCCCGGTCTCCGCCGGGTCCATGTCCTTCGAGGGGATCTGTGTGACACGAGACTTCTCACTGGACTTGGTCATGAGCTGATGAGGGAGAGTCACAGACACACTCTTAAGGTCAAAGGTCATGCATCAGTCTTCCCTCTTCTTTTTGTGTTGGTGAGCACTATTATGCGGTATCTAGATGTAATTTGTATTGTGCTGTGTGTGTGTGTGTGTGCGCGCGTGTGTGTGTTTAAGTCCCCACAAGAATAGTAGACCATTTTTTTTAACCAACTGGGGACATTTGTTCGTCCCATCGAGGTCAAATGCTACTTCTAGGGGGTTTAGGATTAAGGTTAGAATTAGTGTTAGGGTCAGAATTACGTTAAGAGTTAGGGTTAGATTTAGGGTTAGGAGCTAGGGTTAGGTTTCGGGTTAAGGTTAGGTTTTTGGGTTATGGTTGGGGTTAAGGTTAGGGTAAGAGTATAGGTTAGGGTTAGGGAAAATAGGATTTTGAATGGGACTGAATTGCTTGTCCCCACAAGGTTAGCTGTACAAGAAAGGAAAGAGGAAAGGGGGATACCTAGTCAGTTGTACAACTGAAATGTGTCTTCCGCATTTAACCCAACCCCTCTGAATCAGACTGTGTGTTTGTGTGTGTGTGCGCGTGTGTGTGTACGCGTGTGTGTGTGTGCGTGTGTGTGTGAGAGCGTGTGTGGTGTGTGTGTGTCTTTGTCTATGCCCCTCTTTAAGATCACCTTGGTTTGTGTGTGCACATATGTGTGTGTGTGTGTGTGTGTGTGTGTGTGTGTGTGTGTGTGTGTGTGTGTGTGTGTGTGTGTGTGTGTGTGTGTGTGTGTGTGTGTGTGTGTGTGTGTGTGTGTGTGTGTGTGTGTGTGTGTGTGTGTGTGTGTTGCTCAACAGTCCCTAAAATGTGTGTGTCCAAAAATGGTGTGTTCTCTCACCTTGCCCAGGTGTGTGTTCTGTTTGAGTCTCTCCAGCAGCAGTGCGTTGTGGTACTGCTGCATTAACTGGTGCTGGTGGTGGTGAGAGTGCAGGGGGGGCTCAGAGCGGGTCCGACCCAGGGGTCTGTGGGGGCCCGGGGGAGCCAGGCATTCCAGTCTGGAGGAGGGGTACTGGAGAGGGCCGGGGCTCAGGCCTCGCACTGAAGGAGAGAGAGGTGGGGAGAAGGGGAGGAAGAAAGAGGCGAGGGGGAGGGAGAGGAAGCAAGGAGGGTGAACATAGACAGCGATAGGGAGGGGGGAGAAAGAAAGGGTTGAGAGAAATAGAGAGGTCAGGATCATCATGTTTGACTAAAACGTTGTGAAAACGACCAGAGAGGAAGCAGACAGTGTGGTGGAATGTTCTGATTAGCTAGGTCTGTGTAGTCACTCCCAGATCAACCAGATCCATTATAGATTAGGGAAAGTTCCTAGGTCAGTAGGATAAGTGGCATTCAGTCAAACGATCAATAGAGGGCAGTGTCGCTCCGAGTGTGTTTCTCTTCGTGTGCAGCCGTCCTGAGGACTCCAGGATGACTGCAGGTGTGGCGTGTGTGTTTGTGTGAGTATGCATACATATCTTCACTGAGTGTATTAAACACTAGGAACTACTAATATTGAGTTTCACCCCTTGTTGCCCTCAGAACAGCCTCAATTCGTCTTGGGCATGGACTCTACAAGGTGTCGAAAGCGATCCACAGGGATGCTGGCCCATGTTGACACTAATGCTCCACACAGTCATGTCAAGTTGGCTGGATGTCCTTTGGGTGGTGGACCATTCTTGATACACATGAGAAACTGTTGAGCTTGCGTTGCAGTTCTTGACACACTCAAACCGGTGCGCCTGGCACCTACTACCAGACCCCATTCGAAGGCACTTAAATCTTTTGTCTTGCCCATTCAAACTGTGAATGGCACACATACACAATCCCTGTCTCAATTGTCTGAAGCATTAAAAATATCTCAGGTTAATCTTCTTTAACCTGCCCCCTCCCCTTCATCTACACTGAATGAAGTGCATTTAAGTGACATAGCTTTCACCCGGTCAGTCTATGTCATGGAAAGAGAACCTAATGTTTTGTACACTCAGTGTACAGTATATGTACCCTATGAGTGGGAGTGCTTGTGTGTGTGTGTGTGTGTGTGTGTGTGTGTGTGTGTGTGTGTGTGTGTGTGTGTGTGTGTGTGTGTGTGTGTGTGTGTGTGTGCGTGCGTGCGTGCGTGCGTGCGTGCGTGCGTGTGCGTGCGTGCGTGCGCGTGCGTGCGCGTGCGTGTGTGTGTGTGTGTGTGTGCGCGTACATATCTGTGTGTGTTTCTCACCAGTGACTAGCTGTGTGTGCAGCAGCACTGAGGGCTCCAGGATGAGCAGGGGCTGGAGGCGTTGGTGAGCCAGCTGGGCAGCACTGAGGCCCTCCATGGGCAGGTAAACCTGGGGCAGTACCCTGGCCACCCTCTGGTGGCTACCCGACTCCCTGTCACCCTGGGTGGGCAGCCTGGCGCTGTTGGTGGGCAGGGCGGTGGAGCAGGGCAAGGAGAAGTGGGCCAGTGTGCCATCCTGGAGCAGCAACCTCTGAGTCTGATGGAGGGAGGGAGGGAGGGAGGGGACACAATAGGTCACGCACACTGTAAAACATAACTGCCAAACCCGCCTGCCTTCATGTACATATCTATAATAGCTTGTACCCCTGCACATTGATCTGGTACTGGTACTCCCTGTATAGAGGTCCATTCTTGTGTGTTTTATCCCTCGTGTTACTATATTTATTTGTATTATCATGTTTTAGCTCTGCACGGTAAAGTCTACACCCATTGCATTCGGCTCATGTGTCAAATACAATTTCATTTGATTCAATTGAAATAAGTTGGTGTTGACTCAAACAACTATAGTCATTGGAACTTGATTCAGTTAAGTAGTATGTCCTCAATGACTAACTGCCTGGGTATCAAACTTCAGTCCTCCGTGATTCAATGTCTGTTAGAATAGTTTGAAACTTTCATTACTGTACAGCAAATTGGCCAGTGTTAATTAATGTTGATTTTTCACTCTAAGTGTTTAAGTAACACTCATTGGTGTAAAATAACCCGAGTGTTACTACTACAATTGAACCAAAACCACGCTCATCATTATCCTATTTCCCAGCATGCTCTATTGCAGGTTGATTTTTTTAGAATGGTTTGTTTCAATATCTATGTTTTTGCCTGTACATTGATAAATTAATCTAATGCTACTTAAATATAAATTACATACATTTTGTTGTTCCAGTTAAGTTGCTTTAGGTAGTTTCATATCATAGTTTTCCCAACCTTTGTAGTTATTCTGAATGTAGATTGCGGTTAGGGCTGGCACAATTACCGTATAACTGTGTAACCTGTGAAAACTGTAATACAAATAAATTAACAGTCATAACCGGCCTTCGTGTGGCTGAGTCCGTTTCCGCGGTAACATGGACTCTTAAAAACGTGCTGAAACTTTGTTGCTCCTTGCTGAAACAAGCAAGGTGTTTTTGCAAAAGACACTCCCTGCAGCAGCACACATAGAAATAGAATGAATATAACGTACTTGGAACCTCTAACCCTGTCAATTTCACTGGTAAACTCATGGGTACAAACGCAATGGTTGCCTGGTATTGTGATGCAATCATTTCCTTGGTAATGTAGAATGTTCATTCAAATGATGTTAACTGATGTGGCTCATGCAATGGAATGTGGCTCAATCAACACTTCCTGTGTCAGGCCCTGACCTTAGAGATCCTTTTTATGTCTCGATTTTGGTTTGGTCAGGGCATGAGTTGGGGTGGGCATTCTATGTTTTGTGTTCTATGTTTTCTATTTCTTTGTGTTTGGCCGGGTATGGTTCTCAATCAGGGACAGATGTCTATAGTTGTCTCTGATTGGGAACCATACTTAGGTACCCTTTTTCCCCACCTGTGGGTGTGGGAAGTTGTCTTTGTTTGTAGCATTATAGCCCTTAGGCTTCACGGTCGTTTTTGATTGGTTATTGTTTTTGTCAGCGTCATCCGAAATAAAGGAATATGTACGCTCACCACGCTTTGGTCCTCCTCATTCAACGATCGTGACATCCTGCTTTGCTTCTATGGGGATACTCGCAATAGCCACCAGTCCACCCATTAATGCCATCATAGACTTGAAATGGGGACGCCCGTTCTATTCATTCTATTTCTATGGCAGCACATGCAGTCAGGTGCGGAGGAGAGGTGAAAATGTGTCTTCAATTTCCTTTTTCTTTTTTTTTAT
The DNA here is from genome assembly GCF_021184085.1 of Oncorhynchus gorbuscha. NCBI lineage: Eukaryota > Metazoa > Chordata > Actinopteri > Salmoniformes > Salmonidae > Oncorhynchus > Oncorhynchus gorbuscha. The sequence goes on along the minus strand of NW_025745246.1, from coordinate 27,083 downwards.
ATTCAAATGTTTATTATGGTGACCGGGGTCATTTGGCTGACCAATAACCACCATCCAAAATTCCATGACTGTAACAGCCCTAGTTGCAGATCATTCCAAAGGTTGAATATCCCCACTCTGGCTGGATTCCAATAGGAATTACACATCACTTTGCAAGCCAGCATAGTGGTATACAGGCCTGTTGTGGCCTGTATACAATGAGTATCAGGACAAAAACTAGGCCCTTGAAATAGGGCCTTATGAAATACTGTACGTTTTGTATTGTGTTAAAGAATGTAATTTTAATGTTAACATATTCGCTTTGGATCTCACTTGGTGAACTCCACAGGACTGAAAATGGATGAATGCAACAACCATGTCTTTGTCACTGACAGATACAGTCATTGGTAGTAACTCTACAAATCACTCTAAAGCAAGGCACTATGGGAAATATGCAAATAAGTCTTTACACTAGGCAGTGTGTTAATTTAACACTGTTCCAGTGTCTATACAGGTCCACACTTTTAGTGTTGATTTAACACTGAAGAATTTGCTGTGTGTAGTATAAGTGTAAGCAGAAAAACATGTCAGATTGCTGAAATCTGAGTGATGAAAAATCATTTTACAACATGTTCTTTGGAAACTGAAAAGGGCATGTCATTTGAACATGAATCCAATGTTAATGTGTAATGTGTCATGGTACAGTACAGTCGGGTGGCCAAATGTTTTAAACTGGCCTATTGAAGAGAGAGAGGGAGAGAAAGAGAGAGAGAGAGAGAGAGAGAGAGAGAGAGAGAGAGAGAGAGAGAATCTGAGAACAGGAACAAACAGACGGACAACTGTACTGCCATGTTATTCGATCAGCCCTTATTCAATTAAAACATTCCCAAATGTGCTCTTTATTTGAAATGTACAGTCTTCAAGGATATGACATATCTTTTAAGCCCATTACATACAGTGGGGAGAACAAGTATTTGATACACTGCCGATTTTGCAGGTTTTCCCACTTGCAAAGCATGTAGAGGTCTGTAAATTTTATCATAGGTACACTTCAACTGTGAGAGACGGAATCTAAAACAAAAATCCAGAAAATCACATTGTATGATTTTTAAGTAATTAATTTGCATTTTATTGCATGACATAAGTATTTGATGCATCAGAAAAGCAGAACTTAATATTTGGCACAGAAACCTTTGTTTGCCATTACAGAGATCATACGTTTCCTGTAGTTCTTGACCAGGTTTGCACACACTGTAGCAGGGATTTTGGTCCACTCCTCCATACACACCTTCTGGTTTCGGGGCTGTCGCTGGGCAATACGGACTTTCAGCTCCCTCCAAAGATTTTATATTGGGTTCAGGTCTGGAGACTGACTAGGCTCCAGGACCTTGAAATGCTTCTTACAGAGCCACTCTTTAGTTGCCCTGGCTGTGTGTTTTGGGTCGTTGTCATGCTGGAAGACCCAGCCACGACCCATCTTCAATGCTCTTACTGAGGGAAGGAGGTTGTTGGCCAAGATCTCGCGATACATGGCCCCATCCATCCTCCTCTCAATGCGGTGCAGTCGTCCTGTCCCCTTTGCAGACAAGCATCCCCAAAGAATGATGTTTCCACATCCATGCTTCACGGTTGGGATTGTGTTCTTGGGGTTGTACTCATCCTTCTTCGTCCTCCAAACACGGCGAGTGGAGTTTAGACCAAAAAGCTCTATTTTTGTCTCATCAGACCACATAACCTTCTCCCATTCCTCCTCTGGATCATCCAGATGGTCATTGGCAAACTTCAGACGGGCCTGGACATGCACTGGCTTGAGCAGGAGGACCTTGCGTGAGCTGCAGGATTTTAATCCATGACGGCGTAGTGTGTTACTAATGGTTTTCTTTGAGACTGTGGTCCCAGCTCTCTTCAGGTCATTGACCAGGTCCTGCCGTGTAGTTCTGGCCTGATCCCTCACCTTCCTCATGATCATTGATGCCCCACGAGGTGAGATCTTGCATGGAGCCCCGGACCGAGGGTGATTGACCATCATCTTGAACTTCTTCCATTTTCTAATAATTGCATCAACAGTTGTTGCCTTCTCACCAAGCTGCTTGCCTATTGTCCT
>NW_025745246.1:0-20000 GCF_021184085.1 Oncorhynchus gorbuscha | reverse complement strand
CATCATACATTGCATTTCTAAAAAGACATTCATGGTCATCATAGTTTACATGCTACTGTAAGCGATCCTGATACATGACATACTGATAACGTTGCACTCATTTCTATTGCATGCCATTTTTCCTCCACACAGCTATGGGGCGCTGTAACTTACTCTGCTCGCTCTTGTCCTTGTGCATCAGCTGCTGCAGCTCCTGTCTCTTCTCCTGCTCTTTCTCCTGCCGACTCTGCTCCCTGTCAAACTCGTACTGAAACGAGACCATTAACATTCCCATTCATTTGGGTGCAGTGAAGACTGTATTTAGGAAGTGATATCAGTCAATGGAAAGAGAGGGGGATTATATGGAAAGAGGGCACACCTATCTTTGCCATTGATTTCTTTTGTGGCCGCTTTGACAGCGCAGTTGAGGACTATTTACATTTGAAAGCAGGCTAGGTTGGAAGTGTGCTCTCCATCCATCTCTATGGAAGGGATGCTCACCTGGATGTGCTGTGGCAACAGCTGCTGGGAGTACTTGGCACAGTGCTGGGCTGAGAAGGCCCCCAGGAATGGGGGGAGGTGGGGGGCCAGCATGGCTGAGTCCGGCCCGGGTCGCACCAGCCCCTGGGTACGCAGGTCCATGGGCCGCACCGGCCGGAGTGGTGACGAAGCCTCGCGAGGGATTAGCCCATCCACTATGGAGAGAGGGAGGGAGGAAGAGAGGAGGTAAAAGAAAGAGGGAGATTATTAGTGATGAAGATCCAAGGCTTTCTTTGTTAGATTGGACAATTAGACTGGAGAATGGGTAAACTAGGAATGAACCGAAGCTGAGGTGATGCATTCTAAGCACCAGACTGAACCACGTCAATCGGTCTCCGGACTGTCCCTGCTATTGGGACAAAATCCCCCAAATAGAAAACCCTGCCATGACTCTCAAGCTCTCCCTTTCTTTCCTCTCTTTTTCTCTCTTATTCCTTTGTGTTGTTTCTTGTCACCGCCCAGTCAAGGCCCCCATGCTGATGTCCGTACCGGGCCACACTTGAAAAGGGATGACTGACCCCATGGAATAGTCTAGACTTGTGTGATGAAAACATACCAATGATGGTATGCACACGCACGCACGCACGCACGCACGCACGCACACACACACACACACACACACACACACACACACACACACACACACACACACACACACACACACACACACACACACACACACACACACACACACACACACACACACACGCACACGCACACGCTCATGCACAAATTTGTTGACATCCTTGTTAGTGAGCATTTCTCCTGTGCCAAGAAAATCCATCGAGCTGATAGGTGTGGCGTATCAAGAAGCTGATTAAAAGGCATGATTTTCACACAGGTACACCTTGTGCTGGGGACAATGAAAGATCACTCTAAAATGTCCAGTTTTGTCACATAACACTTCACATACATACACTACCCTTCAAAACTTTGGGGTCACTTAGAAATGTCCTTGTTTTTTAAAGAAAAGCACATTTTTTGTCCATTTAAAATAACATCAAATTGATCAGAAATACAGTGTAGACATTTTTAATGTTGTAATTGACTATTGTAGCTGGAAACGGCTGAATTTTTATGGAATATCTACATAGGCGTACAGAGGCCCATTATCAGCAACCATCACTCCTGTGTTCCAATGGCACGTTATGTTAGCTAATCCAAGTTTATAATTTTAAAAGGCTAATTGATCATTAGAAAACCATTTTGCAATTATGTTACCACAACTGAAAACTGTTGTCCTGATTAAAGAAGAAATAAAACGGGCCTTCTTTAGACAAGTTGAGTATCTTAAGCATCAGCATTGGTGGTTTGATTACAGGCTCAAAATGGCCAGAAACAAATAACTTTCTTCTGAAACTTGTCAGTCTATTCTTGTTCTGAGAAATGATGGCTATGCCATGCGAGAAATTACCAACAAACTGCAGATCTCGTACAGCGCTGCGTACCATTCCCTTCACAGTACAGCGCAAACTGTCCCTAACCAGAATAGAAAGAGCAATGGGAGGCCCCGGTGCACAGCTGAGCAAGAGGACAAGTATATTAGAGTGTCTAGTTTGAGAAACAAGTCACAAGTCCTCAACTGGCAACTTCATTAAATAGTACCCGCAAAACACCCGTCTCAACGTCAACAGTGAAGAGGCGACTCCGGGAGCTGCAAAGAAAAAGCCATATCTCTGGCCAATAAAAATAAAAGTACACAGACATTGGACAGAGGAACTCTGCCTAGAAGGCCAGCATCCCGGCGTCGCCTCTTCAACTGTTGACGTTGAGACTGGTGTTTTGCGGGTACTTTGAATGCACAGAGGTACCATGACGAGATCCTAAAAATGTCCCAGTTCTTCCACGGCCTGCATACTCATCAGACATGCCACCCATTGACCATGTTTTTGGGATGCTCTGGATTGACGTGTACGACAGTGTGTTCCAGTTCCCGCCAATATCCAGCAACTTCTCACAGCCATTGAAGAGGAGTGGGACAACATCTACAGGCTACAATCAACAGCCTGATACAACTCTATGCGAAAGGAGATGTGTTGCTCTGCATGAGGAAAATGGTGGTCACACCAGATACCGACTGGTTTTCTGATCCTCGCCCCTACCTTTTTTGTTAAGGTATCTTTGACCAACAGATGCACATCTGTATTCCCAGTCACGTGAAATCCCTAGATGAGGACATCGTTTCAATTGCCTGATTCTCTTAAATGAACCGTATCTCAGTAACATTTTTGAAGTTGTTGCATGTCGCATATGTATTTTTGTTCAGTGTAGATTCGTTTATTGATTCAACTGACACCAAGCCATGTTTAGGTGTCGAAAGGATTGAGACATTGGCTCTTCCTCCAAGCAGTTTCTATGTCCTTGTATGGAAGGCTTCATTAAAAACACTGCAGATAGAAAGAAAGGACAGAAATGGAGGGTGGAGACACCTTTCCCCTCAGGGTGGGAGCAGAGGAATATGATGGAAATGTACCACGGTTTCTGAATGCCATGACAAACATTAGTCAGCAGCATTACTCACATACTTCCCGTAGAGGGCCCGTGTCCTAACACTGGCATACCGCATTCAGCTAGGTAGGACAGGTAAGGATTAAGAGCTCACTGTCAAAACAAATGGAAACCCTCCATCATAAAACCTTCGTGAACTATCTGTATAGCTTGCTACACAATGTCCAGCACTCTTTACCGTGTCACAAGTCCATGAGTCACCTTCATAACACTTACACTACCATTTATGACCTGGTGAACAGTAGGAGTTTATTAAGACAGTATTAGTGAATAGTAGGAGTAAACAATGTTCCTAACTCTTTACCATATCGTTTTCTATGAGCCACCAGTTTATAATGTATGAATACACGTATAAATACCTGTTAATAAGATTTGTGGTGCGTTATAATACTGGGTAGAAGAGTTACCCAAATAGCATTGGTCCAAAATGACAGTATGAAATTGTCAATGGAATTGTATTCATTATGATCGGAAATGAAAAACTGATCCAAGATCAGCACTCCTACTCTGAGACAATTTATGAATATGTACCCCGAGTGGAGAAATGACTAAGAGAGAGATGTCTGCGAGACGGTTCAGTAAAACAGTACTTTCAGAGGGAAAACACACCCACACACGTATTACTGCAGGTCAAATATGCATGACACACAGCCCCATCACCAAACAACAGATTCCAGTACATCTGGAAAACTCTTGAAATGGGGTGTGGGGCAAGTAAGATTGAAACACCTGGAATAACTATTACATTTTAGTATGATAAACCCTCATTACGTCGCCATAATAACTAATAAGAGCCATGAGAGCGACGGTGTGGAGTGTCTTAAGTGTGGGTAACATTGGTTCTGTGTCTGTATGTGTGTTTACATGCATGTGCGTTTTTTACAGACAGAGAGAATGAAAGGGAGAGAGAGGATCCAGGTTGAAATTGAAAGAGGTAAGAGTGTACTGAATCTCGAGTGCATGTCTCATTCTCTCTCTCCGTCTATCACCCCCTTTTATTCAAATGTTTTTAATAAGAAACATGAATGTGTTGAAAATCCCAAATGGCTTGCATTGTCAACTTACACACAGCTCTGACAATCACACTTACTCCACCAGACATGCCACCAGGGGACTTTTCACAGTCCCCAAATCCAGAACAAATTCAAGAAAACGTAAAGTATTATATAGAGCCATTATTGCATTGGAACTCCGTTGCGTCACATTATTGCTCAAATGAACAGAAAACCTGGTTTCAAAAAACAGATGAAACAACACCTCACGGCACAACGCCTCTCCCCTATTTGACCTAGATAGTTTGTGTGTATGTACAGTGGTTCCTCTTTTAGAAGTTGTGAGCTTACACCTTGGGACTTAGAGGTAAATTTGTGGTTTTGTATGGTACCCAGTGTCAGCGCTTCATTGCTCCAGACCAGCGCAAGGCGGAGTTAGAGCACTGATTATGCTTTTGGGTCCTACTGTGTCTCTAACTGGCAATAAATGGTTGACATAAACCTAAATAGAAACTGATAATTGTGCTCGACTTCAGTATTACTTACTAACACTGTAGTTACACTAAGGTTTTTCTTATTTGATTTTGTTAGGATTATTTTGCTCTTACTGTTGTACTGTAGCCCACTCCCAACCGATCACGGTGTACAGCGCCTGAGTGGTGCAATGGTCTAAGACGCTGCATAGCAGTGCAAGCTGTGTTGCTACATAGTCTGGTTCAATACCCGTGCCGTCCTCGACTGGGAGAACCAAGAGATGACTGTAGGTTTTTCGTTTTCCTCCCTCCAAAAACAGACATCATTCTAAATAACAAACTGGTTTTATTTACAAATTAGTAACAATGTCTCACCCCATGTTCAAGAATGGCCTTTTTCTCACACATTTTACATTATTTGAAAAAAAAATTATCTCCAAAATATTTAAGGGGCTTTGCACTAATAATAGTGCCGACTAGGGAAATATTCCTGCTGTTCTGTTCTTAGTGCCAGTCTGCACGTTCAAACTAAAACAATGTAACTAATAATGGCATCTTTATGCTTCATTAATAAAATAATGATACAAATACTCTTTCAAAATGCTGATGTTTATTTAGTTATGGATCCATAACGAATTACTATGGGAATAAATATCCCTGAATTACAGAAATATCCTCCAAACCTCTGTATGTAATTATTGGTGGAGGGTCATGCCATATTTCTTCGAAATTACGTGACTCTCCACCAATAACATGAGTCTCACTAGTGTTGAGTAATATGCTGTTAAAAGTGGTGCAGGACATATTTATTAAAAGAGCATTTTGGAAGTTAGAAGCAATAGCCTACTTTTTCAGCACCGTTTCGAGCTGCTCTGAGACAAGCATGGTAACTGGTCTTGATAAATCAATGCTATTTTTATTTTCACTGAATCTCCGTTTGGGTATTGGTTAGATTAGGGTGTAGAAATGTTATGCTCTTAGTGTAACCTTTATTTAACAAGGTAAGTCAGTTAAGAACAAATTCTTATTTACAAGGACAGCCCACTCTGTCGGGAAATTGAACCCAGGTCTCCTGTGTGCTCGCAGGACACTGGATTCTTTAGCTAAATAGCCCAGTACTGTACTCCCAACCATCACGTTGTACAGCACCATATTTCCCATTCCACCCTGACAGAAACCCAGAGGGGTTTCCATCATTACAGTAGTAATGGACAGCTGGTGGCATTTTGAATCAGGGTTTCAAATACCCAATTAGCAGAACAATAGACTCTTTATAACCAGGCTACTGTCAATGTGAACATCCCCCTACCTGCGATGTATTCGATGCTTAAGTACTCTGGAGTGTTGCATTTCTAACTCAAAACAGCAGTACAGTATTTCTTCATCAACATCTTTATGCTTTCGTTAATAAAATAATGATAAAAATACGCTTTCAAAATGCTGATATTTATTTAGTTATGGATACATAACAAATTACTATGGGAATAAATCAGTGAATTACAGAAATATTGTAACAAAGTTGTCTAATGAAGGTAAACAAATGGTTGCTTATTGGAAAATACTCTTTCAAACACATGGTCACGTTGTACAGCACCATTATGGCTATTAGCAGGGCTATATTTGGGCCTTTATGGGTGGCACAATTCTCCCAGCGTTTCTCTCCCTATAAAAAAAATAAATACATGTTTTTCGAAATAACCTCCAAAATATCGTTATATATTATCAAGTTGATGACAGGCACCTACATAAAGCTGAGTGACTCACCCATTCATGGCTCGATGACCCACTCATTCAACATTCTTTCGTACAGTCTTTAATAAAGAAATGTTTTGGTTATTCTGACCTGGACACCATGTACAGTATTATAATAGCCCATTATGGGCTATTAGCAGGACAATACTGTATACCTCTACCAACACCTCTCTGTATTTTGATACTTTGTGGATGGGGGCTCCGGAGTGGATGGGGGTTCCCGCAGTGCAAAATGGGTTGCTACAGGTTCGATACCCGTGCCGGCCGCCACCGGGAGACCCATTGAGGTAGGTTTTGATTTGAATTTAGAATCCTCCAATTATATGTAATAATTGGTGGAGAGTCACGTCATGTTTTTCGATATACTGTAGGTCTACCGTAGGCGACATGGAATCATGTAGTAGCCAAAAAAGTTAACATATATTTTAGATGTTAGATTCTTCAAAGTAGCCACCCTTTGCCTTGATGACCACTTTGCACACTCTTGGGATTCTCTCATCCAGCTTCATGAGGAATGCTTACCCAACAATCTTGAAAGAGTTCCCACATATGCTGAGCACTCGTTGCCTGCTTTTCCTTCACTCTGCGGTCCAACTCATTCCAATCTCATTCCAATCTCAATTAGGTTGAGGTCAGGTGATTCTGGAGGCTGGGTCATCTGATGCAACACTCCATCACTCTCCTTGGTCAAATAGCCCTTACACAGCCTGGAGGTGTCTCACTGGTGTTGAGTAATGTGCTGTTAAAAGTGGTGTAGGTCTTATTTATTTAAAGAGCATATTGAAGTTAGAAGCAATAGGATTTGAAGCAAAAGCCTACAACTATTTCAGCACCGATTCGAGCTGCTCTGAGACAAGCATGGGAACTTGATAAATCAATTAGATTTTTATTTTCACTTAATCTCCATTTGGATATTGGTTAGACTAGAATTAGAAAATGATGGTGCAGAAAAGTTATGCTCTTAGTGTAACCTTTATTTAACTCAGCAAGTAAAATTCTTATTTACAAGGACAGCCTACTCCTTCCTCCCCATCGGGGTAATTGAACTTCGGTCTCCCGCGTGTCCGCATTCTCTAGTACAGCCATTATTGAAGGCTATCAAATACTTCTCAAATATGGCCTCTGGTGGTCAAACTAGCGCCAACTAGCATTAATGGCACCAACTTACCATAGAATTCTGCGGCAACATGCAAGCTGCGCCGCAGTACGCTGCAACTTTTAGGAGGAAAGAGGAACCACTGTATAGATATGTAGGCTACGTAGTTCTGTTCTTGTCTATTACTATTCTGTATTATGTAATGTTTCATGTTTTGTGTGGACCCCAGGAAGAGTATCTGCTGCTTTTGCAACAGCTAATGGGGATCCTAATAAAATTCCCCAAAAACCAAATACCCCTCTCTCTGGGCTGTCACTTGCACCCTGCCTTAAATGTCAGTGAGGTAAGACTCAACCAGGATGCCAGGCGAGGATGCCCAGGTGTGTCCAGCATCACCTGATCTTATTCCATCCAGACACATTGATATTTCTGTGAACTCACATCAGTGTGTGCATGAGTGAGTGTGTGTGTTTATGTGTGTGTGTGTACAGCTACAGTACATGTTTGTTTTCCATCTCGATTTGGGTATTTGAAGAAGTAGGCACTTTATCTACAAGATTCAGTATGGATACATTTATTGACGTTGCCATTTCTCTTTATGCTTGAGAACAAAAACAGCTACTACAGGAATTACCCAAAGGCATGAGAACACTGTGTATTACCAGCATAAAGAGATGTGTGTTTTCAGAGGAAATGGTCAGGGACACAGGGACACACACACACACGCACACACACACACACACACACACACACACACACACACACACACACACACACACACACACACACACACACACACACACACACACACACACACACACACACACACACACACACACACACACACACACACACACACACACACACACACACACACACACAGCAGACGACTATAAACAAAGCGTGAGCCCACTGATTTATGCTAGGGCTGGGCGGTATACTATACACCGGTATTAATTCACAGACCGGCTTGAATTTGACTTTACCTTCTATAACGGTATTTCAATGTTTGGTTTGTTAAATCTGGTCCTCTGTAGCTCAGTTGGTAGAGCATGGCGCTTGTAACGCCAGGGTAGTGGGTTCGATTCCCGGGACCACCCATACGTAGAATGTATGCACACATGACTGTAAGTCGCTTTGGATAAAAGCGTCTGCTAAATGGCATATATTATTATTATATTATACGCAACACTGTCCGTTTTTATAGTTTACTCATTTGCTACTTGAGTAACCTCACTCCTTCTCATGCTGCACTATGTCGCTAACCATGCCAAGCCCTGCCCCCTGTCACTCAAGGAGAGAGCAGTTGCTCAACCACGGAGTCACTGAGAAATGTATTGCCTTTCATTCTGCCTGGTCAGATGGATGCAACAATGTTGGTGACATGCTCCTTTCCACGAGCGTTCTATAATTACATTATTAGTTTGTGTATCTCACTGTCTGAAACTACTGCTTGTTAGTTTGTCTTTTCTTAGCAAGGTGTTGTCTCCCAGCTCTAAATTATGCCCTGATAGGAAACGATCAGGAAGTCTCTAGTGAACAACAAACAACCACCAGCTGTGTTCTTACCATGGAACCACAGCCATGATGTCGCTCAGAAACACTACACCACCTATCGACAGTATACTTTATGTACTGTCTGCTACATTTTGCATTCAACATGAAAATGCCAACCACAGAAATGAAATGCAGCCAATCATATTTATAAATCAGAGAACTTGTGAGTTTTTGTAGAACTTGGCTGTCTGTGTAAAGTATACCTGTATTGCACTACTTTGAAGTGATTAAGGACACTTTATGACCTCATTGTTATGAAGTGCTTTTTGAGACACATATAGGAGACATCTCTATCACTCATAAAGTGCTTCAAGTGTAGGCTACCCTTACGACCACATACAGTAGCGTGCTCAGTCAGTGAAATGTTGTCGTAGTCCTATTTGAAGCACAGAGCACAAATTTGGTCACACCCTGTGTGCAACACCAAATTGTTTTTCTCCCTGGTGTGGTAAATGGAACACATAAGATTTAATCATAAGGTGTCAAAAATAGGGGGAAAGACGATGATGATATTAACACAATTAACAGTTATCACTTCCGTTTTTCTGTTGCTAAAAATAGACACAAGGCAAACTTCTGGTCTATGTTGACATCTTAGCTTTCACAACCATCGTTTTTCTCTCTCGGGTGCTGCTGCAACAGCTTACCACCACACACAGACACACACACAGACACGCACAGACAGACATACTCATACATGCATACAAACACACACACACACACTCACAGACACACACACAGAGAAACTGAAACAGTGACATCCTGTTGCTAAAGTTAGTCTGCACCATTGACATCCTCTTTTTCATTTAGGCAAGCAGACGCTGCTATTTTGGTTGAATGTGTGTATGCGTTCCTGTTATTTTTAACAACTCAACCTCACAATCAAGATATTGTTTATTGTTGGGTGAAGGTGAACGGAAAGTAGCATAGTGGAGTTGCTAGTGGAGTTGCATTCTGCTATCACATAATACATACAGTGGGGCAAAAACGTATTTAGTCAGCCACCAATTGTGCAAGTTCTCCCACTTAAAAAGATGAGAGGCCTGTAATTTTCATCATAGGTACACTTCAACTATATGACAGACAAAATGAGAAAAATCCAGAAAATCACATTGTAGGATTTTTAATGATTTTATTTGCAAATTATGGTGGAAAATAAGTATTTGGTCAATAACAAAAGTTTATCTCAATACTTTGTTTATATGACAGAGGTCAAACATTTTCTGTAAGTCTTCACAAGGTTTTCACACACTGTTGCTGGTATTTTGGCCCATTCCTCCATGCAGATCTCCTCTAGAGCAGTGATGTTTTGGGGCTGTTGCTGGGCAACACAGACTTTCAACTCCTCCAAATATTTTCTATGGGGTTGAGATCTGGAGACTGGTTAGGCCACTCCAGGACCTTGAAATGCTTCTTACGAAGCCACTCCTTCGTTGCCCGGGCGGTGTGTTTGGGATCATTGTCATGCTGAAAGACCCAGCCACGTTTCATCTTCAATGCCCTTGCTGATGGTAGGCTTTGTTACTTTGGTCCCAGCTCTCTCCAGGTCATTCACTAGGTCCCCCCGTGTGGTTCTGGGATTTTTGCCCACCGTTCTTGTGATCATTTTGACCCCACGGGGTGAGATCTTGTGTGGAGCCCCAGATCGAGGGAGATTATCAGTGGTCTTGTATGTCTTCCATTTCCTAATAATTGCTCCCACAGTTGATTTCATCAAACAAAGCTGCTTACCTATTGCAGATTCAGTCTTCCCAGCCTGGTGCAGGTCTACAATTTTGTTTCTGGTGTCCTTTGACAGCGCTTTGGTCTTGGCCATAGTGGAGTTTGGAGTGTGACTGTTTGAGGTTGTGGACAGGTGTATTTTATACTGATAACAAGTTCAAACAGGTGCCATTAATACAGGTAATGAGTGGAGGACAGAGGAGCCTCTTAAAGAAGAAGTTACAGGTCTGTAAGAGCCAGAAATCTTGCTTGTTTGTAGGTAACCAAATACTTATTTTCCACCATAATTTGCAAATAAATTCATAAAAAATCCTACAATGTGATTTTCTGGATTTTTTTCCCATTTTGTCTGTCATAGTTGAATTGTACCTATGATGAAAATTACAGGCCTCTCTCATCTTTTTAAGTGGGAGAACTTGCACAATTGGTGGCTGACTAAATACTTTTTTGCCCCACTGTAAAGGGCTGGAATTGTTGTTCTTTTATTAGGATCCCCATTAGCTGTTGCAAAAGTAGCAGCTACTCTTCCTGGGGTCCACAAGAAACATGAAACATGACATAATAGACAAGAACAGCTCAAAAATGGAATTGTAAGTTATTTGGTAGTAATATAAAACAACACATAAAAGACAACAATACAGCAAAACAGAGAGCGAGACAGACATAAAAAATTAAAGAATTAAGGGACAAGAATTCATTTATTTTTTGATACAGTTGTTTTACGTCAACAAGCACAGATAATACAGTCATTAACATCCGAGATGTCATGTATGCACATACCAGGCCTCTTACATCACCAATATATAAATATATATCACTCTGGAACTGCAGGGAAATGTAGTCATTTAACATAAGAAAAAAGTAGCCCACATTTAAAATAATTTGTCTACAGGCCCATTGAGTGTGTGTTTAATATTTTCCAAATTTATGCAACTCAAAATTGATTTAATCCAAAGAGCATGAGAAGGGGTGCAGAGGATTTCCATCTAAGTCAAATTAATTGTCTCGCTAACAAAGTGACAAAGGTAATTACATCCTTATTCATTTTGGTCAATTGTATGGTGGGTAAGGAAACCCCAAATAGTGCAGTAAAAGGGTCTGGCTCAATCTGTGTGCAGCTTAATTCTGAGAGTGTGTTAAAGATGTCTTTACAGAAACCAACAAGAGACGGGCAACACCAAAACATGTGTATATTATTAGCAGGACACTGATTACATCGTAAACAATTAGGGTTCACATCCTTGTAAATTTTGGATAATCTTGCTTTGGTCCAGTGGGCCTTATGAATGAGTTTGCATTGAATGAAACCGTGTCGAGCGCAAATAGAAGAGCTATGCATCTTTTGAGTGCCCCTTTCCCATAGTTCATCAGATATTTCTTCACCCAGTTCCTCCTCCCATGAGGATTTAATATTGTTTAATGAGATGGTTTGTAGTGAGCAAATGTGACTATAGATTATTGACACGGTGCCTTTCTGAGTAGAAAGTGGGATACGAAATGTGTCGAACTGCGTTTCACCAGGAAGGTTGGGGAATCCTGGATCTATGCTGTGGACGTAACTCGGGACTTGTAAGAACCTAAAGAAATTATGTCTGGGGAGACCAAACTTAGCTGATAATTGATAATTGTTCAAATACTAAAATGTATTGTTAATATACAGATCCCTGAATCTTTTAATACTGAGACGAGACCAAGTTGAGAAAGCAACCATCAACCATAGATGGGGGAATAGCTGGGTTTGAGGCAACCAAATAAGAGGTTGTCTGAAACCCAAAGTGCACTTAAATTGATTCCAGATCTTCAATGTTGTTTTGACACATATATTGATGGTGAAGGAGGAGTAAGGGCCTGTAACGGAAGAGGGAGCGAGGGAAGACAATGATGCCGGTGTAGATGAGATGGCCTCCATCTCGAGCCAAATTGGGGGTGGGAATATCTCTCTGCTCTGCAACAGGTACTGAATGATCCTAAGGTTAGCGGCCCAATAATATAATCTGAAATCCGGTAGAGCTAGACCGCCGACTGGTTTGGGCCTCTGCAAAACCCGTTTTCGTATCCTGGGGGCTTTTTGTCCCGTATAAAGGGTAGTATTAGGCCATCGATCGTTTTGAAAAATGTATTGGGAAGGCACAATCGGAAGGCACTGATGGAGATATAAGAATTTATGGTGAGCATTCATTTTAATATAATGAATTATTGCGACTAAGTAGAGGTGTAACAAAGACCAGCGTTCCAAATCATCCTTAGTACAGGTTAAAAGAGGAGCAAAGTTGGCTTGAAAAAGGTTTTCAAATCTGATTGTGACATGTTCCCCCAATTATTTTGTGGCCATATTAAGCGGCATCAATTGGCTTTTACTGAGATTCAGTTTATACCCTGATAAGTGACCGAAGGATGTGAAAGTGGCAAGGGCAGCAGGAACAGAGACAGAAAGCTTGGATGTGTATAATAATAAATCATCTGCATATAAAGACAGTTTGTGTTCGTGTCCATATCTGACTATACCTTTGATAAGGGGGTTGGAGTGAAGTGCTATTGCAAGTGGATCTATGGCGAGGGCAAACAGTAATGGACTTAAAGTGCAACCCTGGCGTGTTGATCGTTGCAATGGGAAGCAAACTGATTGAGTGTTATTAGTCCTGACAGAGGCTTGAGGGGATGAATACAGAAGTCTCATCCCCTCAATTTGGAGCCAAAGCTGAATTTATTTAGAGTGTAAACGCAGTCAAACGCTTTCTCCGCATCCAGGGATATAATGACTTCAGAGGTATTGGTGACAGAAGGATTATATATAATATTAAATAATCATTGAATATTGATGTCTATTTTTAATAAATCCTGTTTGATATACGGAGAGATAATTGATGGGGTGACTGTTTCCAGACGTGTTGCCAGAAGTTTGGCTAGAATTTTATAGTCAACATTTAGCAGGCTAATTGGACGGTATGATACACAGTCAAGAGGTCTTTGATTTTTTAAAGAATAAGACAAATGGTTGCCTGAGTGAGAGTCTGTGGGAGAACACCATTTACAAATGCTTCATTGTACATTTTAATTAGAATAGGGGCTAGTTTGTAAAGAAACTTTTAATAAAACTGCCGAGTAGCCATCATGCCCTGAGCTTCTCCCAGATTGAAGGCATTTGACAGCATTAGATAATTCTTCAACAGTAATACAGATGGTAAACTACGACTGAACCATGAAAACAGCCAGATATTAGCATTAGCTGCAACCTGGGTTGGAAAAAAATAAAAATTAAAAGAGAATGACATTCAAATGTCAATAAACCTGGCAAAGTTGGCTTCGCTAGCCAACCAGTCTGCTGGCCGGCCTGCTAACTAACCTCCTTCGAAGACTAACTAACCAACCATTTGTTCCACACCATGCGGTACAACAGCCACTTTCATGTTCTTGTTGATGAAATTGGCCGCTAAAGCCGGGTCCTCAAATCTGTGCTCGGAGCTGTCCGGTAAAGTCAGTCTCAGAACCGCAGGGTAGATGAGGCCGAACTTCACGCCCGTGCAGTCGCGTAGCTGGCGCTTCACAGCTCCAAAGCTAGCCCGCTTCTTAGCCACAGCTGTGGTGTAGTTCGCAAATATCGTGACTCTTTTACCCTTATAGGGAGAGAGGATGCTTCTCCCGATCTCCTCAGTATGTCATTGTGGACGTGAAAGAAATGCACCCTTGACAAATGGTCGCGGGGATTCTCCATCCTGGGGTCGGCTACGCAGAGTGCGGTGGGCATGATCTAGCAGTGGTTTCTCCTCCAGACCGGGCAGCTCCTGAAGCAGCTCCTGGAGCAGTGGGTCTTAGGCCCTCCACTCCCTCAGTATTCCCAGTAGACAAATGTTGTTCCTCCGCATTCTACTTTCCATATCTTCGCATCTATTGTCGAGATATGCCACCCTAGTTGCTAATGAGCCAACGTTAGCCTCTAGCTCGCTAATGCGAGTTCTGTGGTCTGTATCACCTCGCTCCAGCTCCGATAAGGCCACTCCGTGTGTGTGTCAGGTTTATTCTGTATACTCTCGATAGATTATTTTAAGCTTGTCTTTGACCATTGATATCTCTGACCTGAGATTGGTAGAGAGATCACTTTTGCCGAAAATGCTCCCGGTTTTGAGGGTGCATATCACGGATTGTAGCATCTCCACAGTCAGAGTTTCGTGGGGCGGCATTAGCAGCATCCAGTGGCGGGGTGAATCAGGAGAGAGCGCGGGCTTGCTGCGGCCTGCTCTTGCAGACTCCGTTTTTGGCCGGCATTATAACTTACATTTCTCAAATTTGATCTGACTTGTTTAGGGTCCCCTCAGACGTCTGGCCAAACAGAAATATGTACAATTTTGCAAGGTTAAATATATAAATGTGGTCATAACACAGGAGCAATAGGGAAAAGGCATTCTACATCCTTGGCTTCCAACAGCGCCCCCAGAACTACATCAATTTAAAAGCCACACGTATCATACATATCAATATATTCAGACAAACTATCTACGTCAAATAGGGGTGAGTCGTTGTGCCGTGAGGTGTTGTTTTATCTGTTTTTTTTTTTTAAACCAGGTTTGCTGTTAATTTGAGCAATAGGAGATGGAACAGAGTTCCATGCAATAATGGCTCTATATAATACTGTACCCTTTCTTGAATTTTGTGGTATGTCTGGTGGGCGTAAGTGCAAACATTTGAGGATTTCCAACATTAATGTTTCTTATAAAAGGAAAAAAGTGATGCAGTCAGTCTCTCCTCAACTCTTAGCCAAGAAAGATTGGCATATTTATTTTAGTCACTGATTACAATGAAAAGCAAGACGTGCCACTCTGTTCTGGGTCACCTGCTGCTTAACTAGGTCTTAACTAGGTCTCCTTGTAACACTCGACCCATGGCTGGACAATAATCAAGATAAGACAAAACTAGAGCCTGCATGACTTGCTTTTTGGAGTGTGGTGTCAAAATGTAGTATATTTCTTTATTATGGACAGACCTCTCCATCTTTACAACCATTGAATCTATATATTTTGAACATTTACAATCTAAGGTAACACCAAGTAATTTAGTCTCCTCAACTTTTCAACATCCACACCATTCATTACCAGATTCAGCTGATGTCTAGAAGGAATTATTTGTACCAAATACAATGCTCTTAGTTTTAGAGTCGTTCAGGACCAGGTTATTACTGGCCAACCATTCCAAACAGACTCCAACTCTTTAAGGGTTTCAGTGACTACATTAGCTGTGGCTGCGGATGCATATATAGTTGAATCATCAGCATACATGGACACACATGCTTTGTTTAATGCCAGTGGCAGGTCATTGGTAAAATAGAATAGAGTAAAGGGCCTAAAGAGCTGCCCTGTGGTACACCACACATTACATGTTTGACAAGAGAGAAGCTTCCATTAAAGAAAATCCTCTGAGTTCTATTAGATATATAGCTCTGAAATCACGATATGGCAGAGGCCGAAAAGCCACATTTTCTCAACAACAGGTTATGGTCAATAATATCAAAAGGCTGAACTGAAATCAATTTATTTCAACCAACCATCAGTAATTTCTGTCAGTGCAGTACATGTTGAGTACCCTTCTCTATAAGCATACTGAATGTGTGTTGTTCATTTGGTTACAGAGAAATAGCATTCTATTTGGTCAAACACAGTTTTTTTTCCAACAGTTTGGTAAGAGCTGACAGCAAGCTGATGGGTCTACTGTTAGAACCAGTAAAGGCCCTTTACCCACTCTGGGTAGCAGAATGAATTTGGCTTCCCTCAGGTCTGAGGACAAAGATTTTCCTCTAGGATCAGATTAAAGATATGACAGATAGGAGTGTCATGTTTGTCTTATATTGTCTTGTCATTATGCTTTCCTTCTGTTCGCTTTCCCCCGTTGGTCTTTTTAGGTTCGTTCCCTTTTTCTCTCTCCCTCCCTCTCTCTCTTCTCTCTATCGTTCCGTTCCTGCTCCCAGCTGTTCCTATTCCCCTAATCAATCATCTAATCTTTTCACACCTGTTCCGTATCTTGCCCTCTGATTAGAGTCCCTATTTCTCCCCTTGTCTTCCGTTTCTGTCCTGTCGGATCCTTGTATATTGTTCACCGTGCTGTGTCTTTGTCTCGCCCTGTCGTGTCTTGTTTCCCTCAGATGCTGCGTGTGAGCAGGTGTCTGAGTCTGCTACGGTCGGTGCCTTCCCGAGGCAACCTACAGTTTATGGTCGAGTCTCCAGTCTGTCCTCGTCACTACGAGTGGAATTAGTTCTTTATGTTTTGTTTTCTGCTCTGATTTGTCTAGGAGTATTGCCTATTTCCTTTACTGGAATAAAGACTCTGTTTTCGCCAAGTCGCTTTTGGGTCCTCATTCACCTGCATAACAAGGAGTGGCTATGGAGTCAGCTACCATCCTCAGTAGCTTTCCATCTAAGTTGTTAATGCCAAAGCGTTTGTCATTATTGATCGATAACAATAAGTTTTCCACCTCTCCCACACTAACTTTCAAAATTCAAACTTGCAATGCTTTTCTTTCATTATTAGGTTTTTATGCATGAGTATGATGGCTCATTGTTCGTTGTTGGCATTTCCTGCATAGGTTTTCCCACTTTGCCAATGAAGTAATCATTCAAATAATTGGCAACATCAAATGCTTTTGTGATGAATAAGCCATCTGATTCGATCTTTCTGCCCAAAATGTAATTTAAAGTACTCCAAAGTTTTTTGGCTTCATAATACAGTTTCTTCTTCTTTTTGTTGAGTTTAGTCACATAATTTCTCAATTTGCAGTAAGTCAGCCAGTCAGATGTGTAGCCAGACTTATTATCCATCTCTTTCAACCATATATTTTTTCAATTCCTCATCAATCCGTGGAGACTTAACAGTTCTAACAGTCAGTTTTTTTAACATGTGCATGTTTATCAATAATTGGAAGAAGCAATTTCATAAATTCATCAAGTGCAGCATCTAGATGCTCCTTATTAATCACATCAGGCCAACAAATATTTGTAATATTATCCACATAAATGCAACAGCAAAATATTTTGTTTGGTCTCTTAAACATACCACCATATTGCTAACACCTATCTGACCATTTCGGGTTCATCGAGCGGCCATTTTGGATTGAGCGGTTGTGGTTGCCAAGGCTCAGTCTTTAATACAGCCCAGCAGCTGCCTTCCCCACAGTGCCCCTACTCAGTGCCCCAGTCATGAATTTACAGCAGGTACAACCAACTGGGGGTGGGGGGGTTGTACCCGCTGTACAGTAACAGTAGGATCTTGATCACCCTGTGGCAAGAGAACTTTCCTGTAACGCATGAAATGTAAATCTTGTAGTCTATTTGAGGTTTGAAAAGGCTTCTACAGTTTGAAATTTCAAGTCGAAATTATAAACTTAAGAAGACTTTTTAAGCCTCAAATAGAATACAAGTATTACATTTCTTGGATGGAAAGTTCTCCTGCAACAGGGTGATCAAGATCCTACTGTACATCTGTATAAGTTCAATTGCAGATATAACAACAGTCTAACTTGGCATTCTGATGGAATTAGTTGGAACACATTGAGCCAAGTTAAGCTGAACCAAGTTGTAAATATCAGAGTCAGCACTGTTTGGCATGGTAGTGTGAAAATGGTAAGCAGCCACTGTCCTAGGACCCCTCCCTCCATCTCTCCCTCCCTCCATCCCTTCCTCCCTACATCCTTCCATCCTTCTCCTTCACTACTGGAGGAATCCACAGCTGTTGGGGACATTCTGTCCCCCTGCTTGCTAGCAGCTGGAGAATCCATCCCCTTCCTTACTGTGTGTGTGTGTGTGTGTGTGTGTGTGTGTGTGTGTGTGTGTGTGTGTGTGTGTGTGTGTGTGTGTGTGTGTGTGTGCGTGTGCGTGTGCGTGTGTGTGTGTGTGTGTGTGCGTGTGCGTGAGCGTGTGCGTGTGCGTGTGCGTGTGTGTGTGTGTGTGTGTGTGTGTGTGTGAAAAAGTGTGTGGGTGTGTGTGTCTAAGTACGCCTATGTATGCCTGTGTGTGTCAGTCGAGTGTGTTCCTGAATGTCTGTGTGTGTGCCAGTGTATTAATAGTGCACATTTGTCTCTTTACGGCACACAGCACGTCTTTGTGTGGGTTGAAGTAGTATACGTAGGTAACTAGGCGTGCCAGTTTATTTATAGTGTCACCTGTTGGGTAACACTTGTGTCACTGTGAATATTCCTGCAAAGCACGTTGTGTGCATGTGTTCAAGTGTATGTGTGTGTGTGTATATACTGTTTATATATATATTTATAGCATCCCCCCGCTTGCCACACATTTGTCTCTTTGTGAGTGTATGGCGTGTTTGTGTGTGCATGTGTGGTATATATGCATGTCAATGTATTAATAGGCTCATGAATTGCATGCACACACTCGTGTCCTTGTGTGTGTATGTGTATGGTGTGTGTGTGTGTGTGTGTGTGTGTGTGTGTGTGTGTGTGTGTGTGTGTGTGTGTGTGTGTGTGTGTGTGTGTGTGTGTGTGTGTGTGTGTGTGTGTGTGTGTGTGTGTGTGTGAGCGTGTGTGCGTGTGTGTGTGTGTGTGTGTGTGTGTGTGTGTGTGTGTGTGTGTGTGTGTGTGTGTGTGTGTGTGTGTGTGTGTGTGTGTGTGTGTGTGTGTGTGTGTGTGTGTGTGTGTGTGCGTGTCAATATGTTCAGCCTCGTATGGAGTCCTATGGAGGGTGTGTGGAAGAGAATTTTTACTTACGCAAACCATGCGATTGGCATTGCTCTTCCATGCAATGTAATGCATACAAAGCAGCATAGAGTGGATGCAACTTTATGCTGCTTTGTATGCATTAGATTGCATGGACATATTATGCTGTACTAACATACCCAGCTAACAAATCTAAGTAAAGAGAACATTTTTGTAATGTCGCCCGTAACGTTCCCCAGATGTTTGAGTGTCCAGTTTTCCGTTAGTTTTTTAAAATGTATTTTATTTTACCTTTATTTAACTAGGCAAGTCAGTTAAGAACAAATTCTTATTTTCAATGACGGCCTAGGAACAGTGGGTTAACTGCCTGTTCAGGGGCAGGACGACAGATTCTAGTTAGGGGAACATTCTATAAGGGTTGGGCGGTATACCGTATATACCGTATCCCGGGGTATTTCGAAATACCCTCGATATGATTTTCCAACAATGTCAATACCGTTGTTTTATTACATTTGAATATTTGTACTTTTTATATAAATACCTGCAGTCAACTTGTGCACTATGCAACAGATAAAACAGATCATGTTCACCATTTCGCCTGTTTGATACTTTTTCCTTTTAAAGCTTTATAGTACTAGTTTTCAGAAACCGAACAGATGAATGATCATGCAACGTTCTCCTGAAACGTGCCTAGAACATTAATATATTATATTCTGAAACTGTCATGTTTG
>NW_025745245.1:30000-37500 GCF_021184085.1 Oncorhynchus gorbuscha | reverse complement strand
CCCCCCAACCTCCTCCTCCACCTCCTCCTCCTCCTCCTCCTCCCCTTCCTCCTCCTCCTCCTCCTCCTCCTCCTCCTCCTCCTCCTCCTCCTCCCCTTCCTCCTCCTCCTCCTCCCCCACATCCTCCTACTCCTCCCCTTCCTCCTTCTCCTCCTCCTCCTCCTCCTCCTCCTCCACATCCTCCTCCTCCTCCTCCTCCTCTTCCTCCTCCTCGTCCTCCTCCTCGTCCTCCACATCCTCCTCCTCCTCCCCTTCCTCCTCCACCTCCTCCTTCACATCCTCCTCCCCTTCCTCCTCCTCCTCCTCCACCTCCTCCTCCTCCTCCACATCCTCCTCCTCCTCCCCTTCCTCCTCCTCCTCCTCCTCCTCCACTTCCTCCCCCTCCTCCTACTCCCCCTCCTCCTCCTCCTCCTTCTATTCCCTTCCCTCACTTCCTCCACTTCCTCCCCCTCCTCCTCCTCCTCCACCTCCCCTCCTCCTAAACCTCCCCCTCCTCTCCCCCTCCCCCTCCACTTCCTCCTCCTCCTCATCCTCCTCCTCGTCCTCCTCCTCCCCTCCCCTCCCCCTCCCCCTCCCTCCCCCTCCCCTCCCCCCTCCCCTCCCCCTCCCCTCCTCCACCTCCCCTTCCCCTCTTCCTCCTCCTCCACCTCCTCCCCCTCCACCTCCTTAGTCCTTGGCTAGAATGAAAGCTTGCACAAACAGCAGACCATAACTTATTGAACATGATTTGAAACTGGCCTTTTTCAGAAAAGAGATGAATCACATGAAAAACTGAAAGGGGCAGGAACTCCATCCACATTAGCAATGTGGTCCTCTGCAGTTAGTAGAACATGGTCCTCTGAAGGTCACTTAGTAGAACATGGTCCTCTGTAGGTCAGTTAGTAGAACATGGTCCTCTGTAGGTCAGTTAGTAGAACATGGTCCTCTGTAGTTCAGTTAGTAGAACATGGTCCTCTGTAGTTAGTAGAACATGGTTCTCTGTAGTTAGTAGAACATGGTCCTCTGTAGTTCAGTTAGTAGAACATGGTCCTCTATAGGTCAGTTAGTAGAACATGGTCCTCTGCATTTAGTAGAACATGGTCCTCTGTAGGTCAGTTAGTAGAACATGGTCCTCTGCAGTTAGTAGAACATGGTCTTCTGTAGTTCAGTGAGTAGAACATGGTCCTCTGTAGTTAGTAGAACATGGTTCTCTGCAGTTAGTAGAACATGGTCCTCTGTAGTTCAGTTAGTAGAACATGGTTCTCTGCAGTTAGTAGAACATGGTCTTCTGTAGTTCAGTGAGTAGAACATGGTCCACTGTAGTTAGTAGAACATTACATTTACATTTACATTTAAGTCATTTAGCAGACGCTCTTATCCAGAGCGACTTACAAATTGGTGCATTCACCTTATGACATCGAGTGGAACAGTCACTTTACAATAGTGCATCTAAATCTTAAAGGGGGTGGGGGGTGAGAGGGATTACTTATCCTATCCTAGGTATTCCTTAAAGAGGTGGGGTTTCAGGTGTCTCCGGAAGGTGGTGATTGACTCCGCTGTCCTGGCGTCGTGAGGGAGTTTGTTCCACCATTGGGGGGCCAGAGCAGCGAACAGTTTTGACTGGGCTGAGCGGGAGCTGTACTTCCTCAGTGGTAGGGAGGCGAGCAGGCCAGAGGTGGATGAAAGCAGTGCCCTTGTTTGGGTGTAGGGCCTGATCAGAGCCTGGAGGTACTGAGGTGCCGTTCCCCTCACAGCTCCGTAGGCAAGCACCATGGTCTTGTAGCGGATGCGAGCTTCAACTGGAAGCCAGTGGAGAGAACGGAGGAGCGGGGTGACGTGAGAGAGCTTGGGAAGGTTGAACACCAGACGGGCTGCAGACGGGCTGCGGAACATGGTCCTCTGTAGTTAGTAGAACATGGTTCTCTGCAGTTAGTAGAACATGGTCCTCTGTAGTTCAGTTAGTAGAACATGGTTCTCTGCAGTTGGTAGAACATGGTCTTCTGTAGTTCAGTGAGTAGAACATGGTCCACTGTAGTTAGTAGAACATGGTCCTCTGTAGGTCAGTTAGTAGAACATGGTCCTCTGTAGGTCAGTGAGTAGAACATGGTCCTCTGTAGTTCAGTGAGTAGAACACGGTCCTCTGTAGCTCAGTTAGTAGAACATGGTCCTCTGTAGTTCAGTTAGTAGAACATGGTCCTCTGTAGTTCAAATAGTAGAACATGGTCCTCTGTAGTTTAGTTAGTAGAATATGGTCCTCTGTAGCTCAGTTAGTAGAACATGGTCCTCTGTAGCTCAGTTAGTAGAACATGGTCCTCTGTAGTTAGTAGAACATGGTCCTCTGTAGTTCAGTTAGTAGAACATGGTCCTCTATAGGTCAGTTAGTAGAACATGGTCCTCTGCATTTAGTAGAACATGGTCCTCTGTAGGTCAGTTAGTAGAACATGGTCCTCTGTAGTTAGTAGAACATGGTCCTCTGTAGCTCAGTTAGTAGAACATGGTCCTCTGTAGGTCAGTTAGTAGAACATGGTCCTCTGTAGTTAGTAGAACATGGTCCTCTGTAGCTCAGTTAGTAGAACATGGTCCTCTGTAGGTCAGTTAGTAGAACATGGTCCTCTGTAGTTAGTAGAACATGGTCCTCTGTAGCTCAGTTAGTAGAACATGGTCCTCTGCAGTTAGTAGAACATGGTCCTCTGTAGTTAGTAGAACATGGTCCTCTGTAGTTAGTAGAACATGGTCATCTGTAGGTCAGTTAGTAGAACATGGTCCTCTGTTGGTCAGTTAGTAGAACATGGTGCAGTTCAGTCAGTAGAACATGGTCCTCTGTAGTTAGTAGAACATGGTCCTCTGTAGTTCAGTTACTAGAACATGGTCCTCTGTAGTTCAGTTAGTAGAACATGGTGTAGTTCAGTCAGTAGAACATGGTCCTCTGTAGTTCAGTTAGTAGAGTATGGTCCTCTGTAGTTCAGTCAATAGAACATGGTCCTCTGTAGTTCAGTCAGTAGAACATGGTCCTCTGTAGCTCAGTTAGTAGAGTATGGTGCTCTGTAGTTCAGTTAGTAGAACATGGTCCTCTGTAGTTCAGTTAGTAGAACATGGTCCTCTGTAGTTCAGTTAGTAGAGTATGGTGCTCTGTAGTTCAGTTAGTAGAGTATGGTGTAGTTCAGTCAGTAGAACATGGTCCTCTGTAGTTCAGATTGTAGAACATGGTCCTCTGTAGTTCAGTTAGTAGAGTATGGTGCTCTGTAGTTCAGTTAGTAGAGTATGGTCCTCTGTAGTTCAGATTGTAGAACATGGTCCTCTGTAGTTCAGTTAGTAGAACATGGTCCTCTGTAGTTCAGTTAGTAGAGTATGGTGCTCTGTAGTTCAGTTAGTAGAGTATGGTCCTCTGTAGTTCAGTTAGTAGAGTATGGTGCTCTGTAGTTCAGTTAGTAGAGTATGGTCCTCTGTAGTTCAGTTAGTAGAGTATGGTCCTCTGTAGTTCAGTTAGTAGAGTATGGTGCTTGCAACGTCAGGATACTGGGTACGATTCCCAGGACCGGCCGTATTGTAATGTGTGCACATACGTATTTTGGTTTCTCAAATTCAATTAGGCTTATTACTCTGTCAGTCCTCCAGGAATCACCACACACACACACACACAAACTCACGAATACAACCCAAATGTACCACCCCCCGAGGGTATAAGTAACGGGTCCTAAATAAACAGCAATAAATATTAATGCATCTACCTCCTTTTATTGTTTTGTGGCTGTTGTTGAGTACACAGATAGTCATCTCTCTCTCTCCCTCACTCTCTCTCTCTCTCTCCCTCTCTCTCTCTCTCTCTCTCTCTCTCTCTCTCTCTCTCGGTGCATGCTGGGTGTTTTTTGGAGTTTGAGTGTTTGGTGTGGAAAGCTCTATCCTAACTAACTTTCTTGATTCTATTCTTTTCTTTACATGTTATTTTCTATGGTGGAGGGTTAATGCAATATTTGTTTTTAGCGGTATCAAAAGTTTTTTTTTTTCAAAGTTAGGGTGGAAGAGGACAGAGTAACGTTCCGGGGGGTTGCAAGGTCTAGTGTGCGCAATGGCTTCTCAGCCTAGCGCGCAGGAGACGCTGTCGATGCAGCATGGATTCAGGTGTGTTCCTGAGAACGGAGTTAAGGTGGAGGAGGTTCTGCTCGCGGCGGTCGGTGAACAGGTAGGAGCTGAGTTTATACATTCTGCTTCTAGAATGAACAAGGCTGTGGTTGTGTTCATGAAAAGGGCTAATTTGGTCAGTAGGCTAATTGCTAGCGGAATATTTGTAAGGGATGTGTTGGTGTCAATTTCACCTCTCTCTACCCCTTCAACAAGAGTTGTAGTGGCAAATTTGCCTCCGTTTATTACGGATGATCAAATTAGGAAAGAGCTGAGTCGTTTTGGTAAGTTTGCTAGCGGTTTCCGTGTACTGTCAGCAGGTTTTCAGGCAGATGCCGTTAAGCACGTTGTTTCATTCAGGAGGCAAGTGTTTATGTTTCTGAACAATAATGAGCAACAGCTAAATGTGCATTTTAAAGTGAGGCATGGGGAGGGGCTCTATGCAGGTTTTGCCAGCACAGATAGTCTACGGTGTTTTGAATGTGGGGATTTGGGGCACAAGAGCTTTGCGTGCCCACATAAAGGCCATAGACAAGGGGAGGGTACGAGCGCAAGGGGGAAATCGAGGTCAAAATGCAGGGGGTAAGGAGATGCAGACAGCAGAGGCTGGGCCTAGTCAGTCTAGAGATGGTGGTGTAGATGAGGCTGGGCCTAGTCAGTCTAGAGATGGTGGAGAAGCAGAGGCTGGGTCTAGTCAGGCTAGAGATGGTGGGGTAGCTGAGGCTGGGCCTAGTCATGCTATGGAGGGTGTTGTAGCTGAGGCTGGCCCTAGTCATGCTATGGAGGGTGTTGTAGCTGAGGCTGGCCCTAGTCATGCTATGGAGGGTGTTGTAGCTGAGGCTGGCCCTAGTCATGCTATGGAGGGTGGTGCAGATGATACTGCGTCTAGTCAGTTTATTCTAGTGGATGAGGAGAGTATAGTGGGGAAGTGTAAGAGATTAGGGAGGAGGAGGAGGGTGTCAAGAGGAAAAAGAAAAAGGGTGTGGACAAAGGCACCATGGAAATGTTGCCTGTTGCTGTGGGTGAGGCCCTAACCAGAGAGAAAGGGCAGGTGGTCAGGGTGGGAGATAGAGAAGAGGAGGAAAGTGAGTATGAGGAAGAGGATGAGGAGGTATTTTTTTCAGACTCCTCTTCAATTGGCCCGGAGCTGACAGCCAGTCAACCAGAGGAGTCTAAGTACACATTGAGAGAACTGACAAGGTTCCTGAATGAGACTAAGGGAAAAAGTTAATCTTGAGGCTTTTTTCCTGATCCTAGAAAGTTTGTAAGATCAGTACAACATGCTATGAGAAATGAGGGGCATGGTGTCCTCTCACCCAAGAAACGGTTTAGGTTGAGGAAGTGGGTCACAACAGTGCGTAAAGGTTTACCTTCAGACACTGTTTAAATGTTTAATTTCTTACTGACACTGGGGCTTTTTGAGCTTTGCTATTGGTCTATTTCTCTGCTGGCTTTTCTCCCACTTCTTATGGAGACTCTTCGGGTAGGCTCGCTCAATATAAATGGCGCCAGAGATGCGGGAAAGAGGAGTGTGTTGAGTGAATATGTAAAACATAAACAAGTACAGGTGTTGTTTCTGCAGGAGACGCATAGTGATGTGGTGAATGAAGTTGATTGGGGGCTCTGGTGGAAAGGGGCAAGTGTGTTGAGCCATGGGACAAATCTTAGTGCAGGGGTGGCAGTCCTTTTTGCACCGGGTCTGGCTGTAAAAATTTGCTCCTCAAAGGAGGTGTGTAGGGGTAGGTTGCTTGTTGTTAAAGCAGAAATTAACAACATGTGTTTTGTCTTTATAAATGTGTATGCGCCTAACACAGGGAGAGAAAGAGGGGTTCTATTTGGGAGTCTTAGACAGGAACTCTCACAAGTAGCGCCTGAGGAGACGCTGGTGATCGGAGGTGACTGGAACTGTACAATGGATTTTACAAAAGACAGAAATGGGGAAGAGCCTCATTCAGTGTCAGTGGGAGTGTTAAGGGACATCTTTAATCAGTTTGACCTAGTGGATGTTTGGAGAACTAAACATCCAAACACAAGACAGTATACGTGGGTGAAGGTTTTTGGGGCTAGGGTGAGTGCAGCTCGACTTGATCGTTTTACATGTCCAGGAATCAGAGCAATAGGCTTCTGGGTGCTACCATTCTCCCAGTGGGGTTTTGGATCACCACATAACCATGGCTCGGCTGTCTATTTCACCAGGGCCCCGGCAGGCATCTTATTGGAAGTTCAATGTAAAGCTCTTACAAGATGCCACTTTTTGCTCAGGTTTCCAGACTTTTTGGGAAAGATGGGGGCAGCGAAGAGAGGAGTATGAGTCTCTGAGTCAGTGGTGGGATGTGGGGAAAGTGCAAATTCGGCTTTTCTGTCAACAGTACACAGCTCTCTCATCCTCAGAGGCTAGGAGAGTATTGGGGGAACTAGAGCGGTGTATTAGTGAGATGGAGGTAGAGATGGTGGGGCAAGGCAATGTAGGCCTCCAGGCTAACTTAGCCGAATTACGTAGGGACCTGGGCAGTTTTTTCCAGGTTAAAGCAAAGGGAGCACTTGTAAGAGCTAGGTTCTCCATGCTCAAGGAGATGGATGCTCCCAGCTCCTTCTTCTTTGGTTTGGAAAGACAGAGCAGTGAAGCCAAGGGTATGCATTGTCTACGGCTGTCTGATGGGCGGGTGACCTCTGTGGTGGGGGAGATGCGGGAGCGGACTGTGGAGTTTTATACTGAATTGTATAGGGCAGAAATGTGTGATCCTATGTGTGCTCAGGTCTTGTTTGCAGGACTCCCTAAGCTCTCTCGGGCACAGAGGGATGAAATGGACATTCCTCTGTTGTCACATGAACTGGCAGAGGCAGTAACCCAGATGTCCCCGGTCGTGCACCCGGGGTTGATGGACTTCCAGTGGAATTTTACAAAAATTCTGGGGAACAATTGGACAGGATTTCTTTTGCGTGTTGCAAGAATGCGTCGGGGTAGGAGAGTTGCCGATGAGCTGCCGTCGGGCGCTCTGACTCTCTTGCCCAAAAAGGGGACTTGTGTGAACTTAAGAACTGGAGGCCTGTGGCATTACTCTGTGCGGACTACAAGATTTTTGCCAAGGTCCTCTCTAACAGACTGAAGTCCCATCTGGACTCTATAATACACAAGGACCAGACATATTGTGTACCGGGACGCTCAATCACGGACAACTTGTTCTTGATTAGGGACATGTTGGACTTGTCGAGAGGTTCTAATGTGAACTTTGGACTGGTCTCTTTAGATCAAGAGAAGGCTTTTGATAGAGTGGATCATGAGTATCTGTTTAATGTGATGTCTGTGTTTGGGTTTGGGAAGAGTTTTGTGACCTGTGTGAAGCTGTTGTATGCTGGGGCGTCATGTATGGTTAAGGTGGGAGGGGGGCTCAGTAGGCCAGT